>NC_066861.1:0-41872 GCF_025177605.1 Cucumis melo | reverse complement strand
CAAGCGATTCTGATTCTTTCTTCTCTTTTTTTATTTACTTAGCCATTCTTTGAATTGAGTTCTCGTATTAGTATTATCTTTGAAGGAGAGATGGAAGGAGACCTACGGGCCGGATTGACCGCTACGTGGGTTAGTAGGGGAAAAAGGGAATTCCTTGAAACTAGGGCTCGGAGAGGAGAAAGCCTACCCTCCAGAATTCATAGGACGAAAGGAAGGAAAAAGGAAAGCGATGAATAAGAAAGAAAATGGAGTGAAAGGATCCGGATCATTCTTCTTCCTCCTCCCCTCCTGAAAAGGGATGAGTTCGGGCCGCCACCAGGCCTTGATTCTGGCTTATGAGCTCGGCTTGCCTCCCGTCGATCGTAGATAAGGTGATCGGACTCCGTGATTCATCCTTCCATCCACTCGTGAACTCGGGAAAGCCTATCAACCAAGTCATCAAGATCAAGCCTAGCCTGAATGAACAAAGGGTTCCAGGGAAAGCCATTACACTCCTAAACAAACCTCTGACTTGGGAAGCCGACTCCTAAACCTCGTCTGCTGGGGGAAAGCGCTTCCTTTCTTCTTCTTTTCTTCTATGAAGGAAAATACCTTCCCATGAAAATAGTGAGATGATAGTAATCCAACTCCAACTCTTTCGATCATTCTTTGATCCTTTACTTTCTCTTACAAGAGCTAAAACTCTCCCGTAAGGTCTGCCACTTGCACTCCTCTCTCTCGACTGATATAACTCCTTACTCTTCCCCTTCTACTAATCAGATAGTTCAATCATAATTCAGTAAGGATGCGAATGAAATAAGAAGAGATAATAAGATTTCAGGGGTTTATCCTTCTCTTTCAGTGTCTCATGAAAGAATGTAGAAAAGAGAAATTCCTCTTTAGATATGATGAATCTATCTTTTTCTGGGAGTCCGGATTGCTCCTGCGTCTTCCTTTTTCCTTTACCTTTCATCCTTAACTTTCTCTGACTTGAAGTAGGTTAGGGAGTTCAAGGCCTTTCTATTTGCGTGACGTAGATCGATAGTGAATTAACGACTTATCAAGGAAGAGCGGACTCGCCTCAACCTTTGTTCATTGATTCAGTCCTTATATTCACCTTTTATTTGCCGCCTTAAGGAATCTTTGACTTAGTGGATAAAAAAGGTCAGTCTTCCGCTTATTATGAGATTCTTTGCACTCGACCTAATACCTTTCCTGCCGGTCTTTCCGTTGAGAAAGACGCTTCTCCAAAGGAGATGAGGGCTGATCTTCTTTCAGGTATCTCTCTTTTTTCCTAATGCCTTCTTTCTTCATTGATTGACTTCCCAAGAACTCTTACGTGAAAACTTCTTGCTTCACCCGCGCGCTGGGCTTCTCCCTTTTGCTCTCACCTTTGTTCGGGGAACGGAAGCAGGTAAGTAAGTAAGTCAAAAGAGTCATGAAAAACGAGAAAGGTGCAAAGAATATTGCGAGGTAGTTAGGCTCGACTGAGCTGTAGAAGGAGAGGAAGGAAGCCCAGGCCTCAGAGAGGAAGCCAACTCCTTCGGTTCTTGCTTACGGAGGAAAGCGAACCCTCTTGCAGGTGCCGCTTTAGTTGCCGAGTCCGTCGCATAGGAAGATGCAGGATCAGTATATTTTTCTTCTTCTATCCTACCCCCTCCCGCGTAGTGGGCATTGAGGCCTTTAAGACTCCTTTCGCCTCAATAGGGCCACTTTTGCGCCTCCGGTTTTTAGTGAACATTCTAATGGCGCGACAGGTGCAAAGAATATTGCGTCAATGAACAAAGGTTTAAGGCTGTCCGCTACGCTACGCTGGAGCTACTCCGAAAGAAATGAAGAAGGTTCGTAATTGAGCGATTCAATCTTCTTTTCACCTTCTGAATTTCTTTCTTTCTTCTTGTCCTTTTCTATGAACCATATTGACTTCGGAAACCTCTCGCTGACGCTCAATCTCCCACTCGGACTCTACAAAGCCCCCCTTACCCCATTGAGGGGAGGGCCCGGGACGATTGTCAACTAGTGGAATCTTTGATTTAGTGGATAAAAGAGGTCCGACCTGTCTCATCACCCCATTAATAAATAATAAAGTAGCTTCATTCCACTAATATTTGACTCCGGACCGGTCCGAAGGACTATTCGCTATTCTAATAGGACTGATTTCTTACCTGCAAAAAAGAAGTAGAAAAGGGGCAAAGAATATTGCAAGTTCCCACTCCATCTAATTGCAGGAGGTGGCCTCTCTGACGCCCTCTCCTTTAATTAGATTTCATTAGATCGTAAAGACCTCGTTCGCATACTGGGAGCCTCATATACTTCTTCTTTTCATGTGAATGAAGGACCTCTTTGACTCCTTTTCATGAGCTCCTGGGTTGGAAGCACGTACACTCTCACTCTGTAATTGTCTGATTTGATCCTAGAGAAAAGGTCAAAAGAGCAAGATCGGCTGATCCCCTTCTTTTATGAATAATATCCCTATAGGCTAAAGCAGATCCCTTCAGTGGTTAGTGGTTATTAGAACAAGATCGAAATCTAGTCCAAAGGAAAAAAGCCGAGCTTTTAGAAAGGAAAGATTGAACTAGGAAAGTAGGAAAGAAAGAACTTCAAAGTTCATGATTTCTTTATTCATTAAGAGATAGATTCATTAGAGAGGGAGAATCTGCGCTTTCTAGAAGCTAGCCCGAGCGTAGCGTACTTGGGGGAGGGAGCGAGCGGGTAGCATACACAAAGCGTGAACATGTTCCGATCCTGAGGGCGAGAAGGCACCACAACAAGAAGAAGAAGAGGCAGGTGCAAAGAATATTGCGCAAGTCTGTCTTAGGGAAAGGTATACATTCTGTCTTAGGTGAGAGGAAGGCGCCATAAGGACAGGTCCGAAGGCTAGGCGCAAAGAAGAATGATAAGGGGACAGGTGACGGGGCAAAAGAATGATCGAAGAGGTAAGAAAGTCTAAGGAAGAGGAAGTATAAGGGGGCGAAGCCCTACAGAAGAGGCAGGAAAGGAAAGAATCAGTGTGAGGCGCGAGTAGGAGTTGAGGACAGCAAGAAAAAGAACAAAAAAAAAAGAAAGAGAAAGAAGAAGTCAGTATGAGGGGCGAAGCCCTATACAGAAGAGGCAGGTCAGAAAGGCTATATCCGGAGGACGGGGCAAAGAATGATCGAAGCTAGGTGCAAAGAATATTGCGAGGCGAAGCCCACCGCTCCGTGGGGGTTCCTAATGGTTATAGAACCTTCTCGCAATCTAGTCCAAAGGAAAAAGCTCTTCCTCAAATTCTTTGACCCTCTTCCCGGTACTCGTTTTTGTCGGGGAAGAAGCTCTTCTTCTGTCTTGTGCAAGATCGGCTGATTTCACTCCGTAATTCAGGTCAAAAGAGCAAGATCGGCTTACAAGATCCCTGCCTTTCTTTTCTTGCCTTCTCTCCCTCTTTCTTATCTTTTCTTGGTCGTATGAGCACTGAGTTGCTTTACGGGAAAGCCTCATTCATTGATTATTGATTGATTCAGACTTAAGGAAGGAAAAGAAGAATTTCATGAGTTGGATCGGTGGCTATGATAGGCTTCGAGACTTTCTCGGGGTCTCGACCATGTCGAAAAAAGCAATAACTTAGGATCGAAGGCTTTCTACTTTTCATAACAAGAACTAAAATTAGGGAAGCCGATACCTGGTGGGACTGAACTCGGAAGCTCTCCCCCTTCGCCTCCCCATTCATTTTTTCTTGACCTAGAAGGAACTGGGAGAAGAAAGCTTTCCTAGCTCCGGATCGACCTAGAGCTTCACACATGAAATTTCTACGTACGAATTGACAAAAACTTCTGCTCCTTGTAAGAGAACAAAAAATCCCAATTGAATAATATATATAAAGAGGATAAGAACAAAGAAAGAGCTCGAGCAACCCCGTTTTCCGGGTGGTATTCTCCCTTTCAGAATAAGAAAGAAGAATTGCTACCTAAAGAATCAGAAATCAGACTGCACTCCTATGTTGAAGAAAGAGGAAAGACTCGACCAGGGACTAGCAAAAGCGTCAGATCGAAGGCTAGGCGCAAAGAATATTGCGAGGACTTCGGACTGGAGGATTTCCGCTTGATTTTGAGGTTCTTAAGTTCAATATTTAAGGAGATAGGAGAGGCGGAGAAGGAGTTGACCTTGACCGAAGGAAAGAGGTGAAAAGAATATTGACGCCAGCAGTAGTGATAGCATAGCTCGACCAAAGTCAGAGTCAGCGAACGAGAGCAAAGGAATCCGTCCCAGTTTCATAGGTGCCAGTTTAGTATGAAGTAGCGATAGGAATCAGATCGAGAACAAGAAGGAGCTCCATCTCCGAGGGTAGAAGCTATCACTAAGAAGCAAAAGAAGGGGTGTTGAGCGAAGCCTCCTCTCCTTCCCTAACTCTCAGTCGAAGCCGCTTTCGCTCCTCTCCTCTAAGTCGAGCCGCTTTCGCTCCTCTCCGGATAGATAGGTATCTGAAGAGTCCAAAATGAGCTGATTCTTGGCCGCCGTTGAAGCTCTTTCTGTTCCGGATTAGAAATAGGAAGACGATCCTTCATCAGAGCAACTGAACTCAGAATCATAGGATAGGAGACGAAGGGGCTTGACTTTGATTTAGTAAGAGGAAGCTGGAGAGGAGTGGGACAGCACAAAGGGGATGCGGCTTTCCTTTGATAGGGTTCGGATTTTGAGTGTTGAAGGCTGAGTGAACGAAGTCTTATCATATCTCTTCTTAAGGGGAAGGTAGACACAGCTAACCCCTAGTTTCAGCAGACAGTTTCATTCTCTCTTTCTCTAAAAAGGGTATGATCCCCTGGAAAGGGGCGAATACGACCAGAGAATAGGATCTTTCACGAGAGGCCCACGTAGCGGTGAGATGGGAATTGATCTGACTTAGAAGGTGCCGAAGCAAAAAGAAAGGAGAGGAGCGACTGAGGTTAGGAAGGAGAGGAGTTGACGTCTTAAAAAAAGAGTTTACGAACGAGATAGAAAAGTGAAGGAGAGAGAGATTTTGAAGGGAATTCGATCTTGAAGCAGTAGCTTTAGCAGTTGAATCAGCCGCTAGCCCAGCTTTTCGACCAAGCTGCGAGACTGGAAGTTCATACCGCACTTGTAAAGATTGCATTTTCCCCTCAAATCAAATGAGAATCAGTCAAATCACTTTCCTAGGATAAGAAAGCCACCCGGAAGAGGCCTATTGCTTGGGGGAATGAAGTTGAGGAAGAAATAGCTCTAAGCCCACTACGCGGTAAAGGCTGTGGCAGTTGTAGTAGTTCTTGTTGCAGAAGTAGCTTCGTCGGGATCGCTCTTCCTTATGAATTATTCATTCGTCGGCGCCTTGCTTGAAACTCTTTATCCTTGACATGTCCCATCTTCCTTCTTGATTGGGGGATTCCGGATCAGAGTCAAATACCGGGTTTGAATGTGATGAGAATGAAAGCAAAGGTCGAAAAGGGCTTTAAATGATAGATAGGATCGGTTCGGATTAGGGGGCAGGGAGAGAAGAGAGGGATGAAATAACTCGCCCTTCTCCTTATAAGAAATAAGTTAGGAAAAAAGAAAGGTCATCTGAAACCCTTTTTTTGATGGGCCTCAGTAGCTTAATTATTAGACCATTAGAACGTTGAGGAGGATGACGTCCTAAATAAAGAATGAATGTCTATCTGACTCTACCCCTATGGAACCGAAGGACTAGAAACCTATTACTTTGAGACCCGACCCGCAGTTTGAATCTTCCAAATCCCTCCCCCTTGTTCATTGAGGCGGTAAAATGCACATTTTCCCACTCCGCGGTTTTGGCCTCTCGAGCATATTTATTCCCTTTATCCAATAATGCCGCAAGTTTTCCACTGTGTCAATATTCTTTGAACCTTTCTTTCTCTATTTTCTTGTGGTGAGCATTTTCTTAAGACATGAAATTAGGACAAAGAACCTACTAACTGGTCGACCGCTCCCTCTTATCCCTCACCCCTGGTCCTTTCCCTTTGGTCAAGCTGCTTCGCTCCTACTTCTTCTTACGACCTGTGGAAGTCTTCTTCTTCTCTTCCCCCCCTGTGCCTGTCGGTGCCTCCCTCTTCTCTCTCGCTACATCGTTCGGATGCATGCTAGCTGGGGGTGTGCTGAACTGGTCCCTTTCATTTCCCTAGCCTTTCTAGACAAAAACAAGGCTTTTAGTGGAAGGCAACTCATATTACATTGAGCCCTGCAACTTCGGATATTGATGGCGCAAAGAATATTGCGAGAAGGACCTCAGTTCTTCCATTTCATAAATGCAGTTTCATGGGGTACGAGAACTTGAAGTGAGTATGAAAATCCGTCTCAGTTTTCTTATCTGTTGAGGAAAGCGAAAGCTATCTATATGGATACGATATGGGGAGCTCAGCAGCTTTCCCGAGTTGGATCAGGTTGGGTTAGGATCGGATATGGTCTACTCGGGGGTGAACTAGCAAGAAGCTATCAAAATGAAAGATCAAAAGAGGGACGGAAGTAGCTCGACCATAGGGAAGAGGGACGGAAGTAGCTCGACCATAGGAAGAGGGACGGAAGTAGCTCGACCATAGGAAGAGGGACGGAAGTAGCTCGACCATAGGAAGAGGGAACGGAAGTAGCTCGACCATAGGAAGAGGGACTAGCGCTTAAGAAAGAGAAGTGAAAGTTGAGACAGGAAGAGGGAGAGGCAGCATAAGATCCAGGGGAAGTGGCTCTTCTTCCAATATCGAGTTGGGTCGGAAGCCTAGTTGGGTCGGAAGCCTCAGTTAGAGGAAGCAGCTTGGGACCGTATCTGAAAAAGTCTCTGTTGGCGGGTAGTCTTTCGTCGTCGTTGAATGAATAACCTCGGATCCGATGACGAGGCCTCAGTTTCATAAGTACGATCACGAAGAGTACGGATTGAAGTAGCGAGACAACTGGAAGAAGAACCTTGTCTCAGCCACAAGAACTACAACTGATGAAAGAGGAGCAAGATCGGCAACTTCTCTGTCGAGTTCCTTGTCTCGCATTCCTACTAACTGAAACATCTCCTTATTCCCTCCCACTCCGCGGTACTCCCATCCTAAATCAGGGAAAGAAGCTTGATCCTTCTTCCACTCGGGTTAGCTGGCCCCTCTTTCTTCTCGTTCGGGATCTTTCCCTGTCCTTTATCTTCCCCTTCCGGGTTCCGATCCGCACCCAAGATCATCCCCATTTTAGGCGAAGGACTGATTTATCCATATTAACTTCTTGGACTCATTCTCTACCCGGTCCGTGGTAGTTTAATTAAGCAGTCAATGAAAGATCAAGCCCTTGTTCATTGAGTTGACTGATATCATCCTGACTCTGGAAGTGACCGCTGCCCACTGGTCTCGGCCGGTCTACGAATTCGACTATTTCAGCCATTCTATCGGAGGCGCGAGAGAAAGATCGGGCGAAGGATTTCAGTTCCGGCGCTGGCGAGAAGAGAGGTAGTTGACTTTTTCTGAATGAATATGAGAAAGCCTAGAAAGGTGGGTTAGCAAGGCTAATTCATGACATAAGAAAAGAGGGGAGTGGGGATTTCAAAGACTATTATCAATCTCAGAAGAAGGGGGGCGGTTTGACATCGATTGCGGGTAAAGACATGAGTAGAAGGCGCGAAGCGAAGGAGCGCAAGATAGAAGAGTTGTAGCAGGAGTCGACCGAGGAGACCGCTCATAAGAAGATATAAGTCGATAAGATTCATCAGTTTTTTCTTGAGAAACCTTCTTTTCTTCTCTCCCACTCTGCTTTCCAGTCGTTTGGAAAAAGAAGAGAGGCAAGAAAAGAAAGGCAGGGATCTTCTTGAGATAAGAAAGGAGAAAAAGTAGAAGTGCCCCAAGGCTAGGTTAATATGGATAGTCCGGAGGTCTTCAGACTCCTTTCTATTTAAGGAAAGTCCTTCGGACTCCGTACGGGGAGAGGGTCAAAGAATTTGAGTAGATTATTATAGAAAATTCTTGAGCACATTCGCACCCCTGAAATCTGATTATTACGAAAATCCTCTTATCACGTAAATCGAGGGCTGGGGTTTAGTAAATGTCCATTTTTTCTACTAATAAAAGAGTCAAAAAGAAGGAAATCTTCAATCTTCCTCAACTCATCAGAACCTAAAAAATACAAAACTCAGTCAATGGCCTTCACTTCCAATTTTCTTAGTCTAGTCGATTTGACTCATTCCACGTAAAGGAAATGGAAGAAGTTCATTCCATCAATCCCCGGGTCGGGGAAATTCAGGATGAGGACCAGAGACCTCGACCTCCAGTCCGATGAAAGGTAACTCTCCCCCTGCTTCGGAAGTAGAATGGATCCGTCCTTCAATCGGCGCAGAGGCATCCCTTTCTCTTTCCGCTCTGGTCTTCTTCCGTATTCATCCGTCTCAGTCCTTCTCAGGCTTTTCTGTAGAAGTTTCAGCCTAAGCCGCCTTTCAGTTCCACGCAATATTCTTTGCACCGCACCGTGGGGGAGGGGTCAAGGACCTTTCATTATTTCATTCATATTCGTAGACAAAGGTAGGCTGAGGATGGAGGGAGAGAAGAAGTCGGACGAATGAAATTCCCTTTTCGCACTCATCCATGGGCGTGGAGCCCTCGGCCTATTTCTTTCTATCCATCTTTCTGTAGGGATTGAACTCGTGAGGCTCTGATGCCTTTGTACAATGGAATTCCGCTGCCTGCATATCAGCTGAGAAGACCCTTTCCTATCTCTCACTGACCTCGAACTTAGATCTCAGAATGACTGCACTGACTTCTCTCCATATTCAGAGTTTGCGCTTGAGCTTTCTCAAATTCTTTGAACCTCCCTTTCTCGCAATATTCTTTGCACAAAGACTATTCTTTTTTCATCTATGAAGGAGTATAATAAATGGAAGGGATGAACTATAGACAGGGATGAACTCCCAAGAAAAGGATGGAGACAAACTTCCCACCAAAACTCCCCAAGAGGCATCGGTGGCTCTACGTGGAGGATTTTGAAAGCAGCAAGCGAAGTCTCAGTTGAAGGAGAGGCAATGAAAACTCAATGAACAAGGGCTTGATCTTTCATTGAGGCGGGAGAGGCGGAGAAGGAGTTGAGGAGACCGTAGGGAGAGGAAGTTGGGGCGAAAGTAGAACTTGATCAAAGAGGGAAAGCTTTGATATTCAGAAAGAATAGGACCCATTTTCATTGATTACTGAGTTCACGAGAGAGGCCAAGGGTCGAGGACGCGGAACCTAAAGCAAGGTCATTCTCATAGGTTAGAGAAGGAGTCAGAGGGAGATTTCCAGTGAGTATGGTCTAAGGAGAGGCTAGAATAGGACCAATTGCAGAGAGTCTGCTCTTTAAAGGGAATTAGACCTTTCAGTTGCTGGGTACAAGAATCGGAAGAGACCAAATAGGCTTCGGGGGGGTTGAATACCTTATATCAGTCTAAGGATAGGAATAGTCATCAGTCTCGACTAAGATATGAATATCAAGACAGTTATTCCAGAATGAAAGACGCACGGACCGCTTGCCTTTCTTCTTTCTTAAGTAGCTGGATTTCTTCTTTCAGTATCGCCTTCAAAGGCTTATGTCCCAATTGACTTTGATTTCATGGAAAACTTCCTTCTTTTTATTCCCCCGGAAACCCGTCAAAGACCCGCCCCGAAACCAGATGGTCGTCGGCCAAGTAGATATGGTTGGAAGTAGCTCGACTCCTGATTCCTCCATTGAATCACTAATGAGTAAGATCTTGCACGAGAAGAAAGGTACCTGAAAGCGAAAGACGAAGAGTCATCTTCTTGGGAAGTCTGACTTGGAATTAGAAGTTGAACCAAATGAGTTATTCCCTTAAGAGTCAAAGGAATGGGTAACCCCTCAATCGGGAGCGAGGCCTGGAGCGGGTCACGGGTTCAAGTCTTTCCGCATCGAATGAATAAGAACGGAATCCGTCTCTTCTCTTTTTCTACTTACCTTGAAAGCAAGGGCCACAGCCTAGCCTGCAACCGCGATACCAAGAAGGCCTAGGCCTCATTAGATTTTCTTTTCTGACTTTGATTGACATATCTCGCTACCATGATTTAGAAAAAGAGCTTTCCGAGCGAACTACAAGAGAAAGGTCTTTCTGATCCTCTCCTTGTCTTTTTTTCGGCTACCTATGGCCTCTACTGGAGCGTCTACTTCCCTTGAAAGAGAGGAATCTGACTCCTGGCTTAGCGTGAACTCGGTCTCGGGGGAGGTCTTATGGCACTGCCCTATTTCCTTCTCGATATTCCATATTTGGAAATAGCCTGATTTTAGGATGAGGATAGACTATGAAAAAGATTACAATCCGGTCGATCCGACTCTTTTTTAAGGCTTGACCTAAATAGAGCTTCTGAGGTTAGAGGAAAGCATATATCTACCAGACCGCGCCCTACTTATTCTGAGTGATAGCGGAGACCCAGCCCGTAGAAGGAGGATGATCGTCTGATTTCACCTTCACTTCTCCTTTTCCGTCTTCTCAACTCAATGAACAAGGGCTTGATCTTGTCCTTCCTAGCTTGATTCTCCTTCGCACCTTTCCAGTCGCTTCGCTTCGCGCCTTACGGAGCCTCATTTATTCCTCAATAGCAGGCGAGGACGAAATACTGATTCTAATTCTCCTTCTTTACTTTAAGACATTCTATTGAAAGATTCTTATTGGAAGAGGAGGTCTGACCCTATAGATTACTTATGCGTGAATCTCACTGGTGGTCTTTCATCAAAATGCTTTGTCTTCTTGTCCACTGATCATGAAAATCGGGTCTCTGCCCTAGCTTCTGCAACTGAGACTGATGACTCCCACTCTCGCTTTGGAAGAGTTCTTATCCCACTTGGCCGCTCCCTCTTCCTTTGCTCAATCAACTAATATAGATATGATATCCGCACCCCTCGAGTCTGACCTTTCTTCCTTAAGAGTTGAGCAAAAGAGAAAAGGCGCGAAGCTTTAGCCGGAGGGTAAGGCACCGGAGCGGCAAGGGGGCGAAGCCAAGCGACTATTAAGGAGCGCAAATCGACATAGGAGCCTACGGGTGAGAAGAAGAGAGACTTAAGAGGAGATAGAGAGAGACGAAGCGATGAATAATGCCGTAGTAGGTTTTGATGATTTTCAAAGACTATGTAAAAGATTGAAGGCAGTCGGACTGACTTTCAACCTTTATTTACTTTAGGAGCGCAAACCGGAGGCAAAACTGGTGTTGATGATTTTCAAAGACTATGTAAAAGATTAGTATGGCAAGGTGTTGATGATTTAGATAGACTATGAAAAAGATTAGCATGCGAAGCCAAGCTTATATAAGAGAATAAGACAAGACCTACGGGAGCGCAAAGAGAAGACTGAAAAGTCAGAACCTAGGGCAGAAGCACGAATCTTGCAACTAATTAAGCTACGTAGGACGATCTATAATGGCGCATGAATGAAATATAATAAGAAAGGAGCGCAAGCGCAAGAAAGGCGAGACCAGAGTCAGTAGTTTCAGTGGCTCTTGTTCTTCTAGCCTTTAGTTGTTTATTGTATATTCTGAGCAATCTTGCCTCCTTGTGGTCAGCAGCCTCATCTCTTTGCCAAGGCTTAAGGCGAGGCTTTTTCACTCTTTATCCTGGTCGAAACAAGCGGGAAGGTTCAAATCCAAGGATGACGAGAAATCAGCCTTAAAAGAAAGTCAGTGAATATGGATTTCATGACTTAGTGGATAAAAGAGGTCCTTCGGACTGTCCTCTTGACTCCTTTTCTCTGATTTTCTTAGATAAGCCTCAACTCCTAAGCGCTCCTCTCCTTCCTAGCTTGATTCTCCTTCGCTCCTCTCCTTCCTAGCTTGATTCTCCTTCGCTCCTTCTTTGAAGATAATTCAGTCCTTTCGCCTTCTTATGAAAAGAGCCTTTCTTTCTCTCTCCATTTCATGCTCCTCAAATTCATAGATTATGCTGAAGGAGGTCCTCCGGACTATCCATATTAAGATTAACCCAGACTTAAGACCTGATCCTCTTTAGATATTATGATCCTTTGATGGCCGATACGGATGACTAAATCTTTCTTTTTCCCTTTTTCTCGCTGTCGGTGAATCCGCTGATTGAACTCCGTAACCCACTACGCGGTAAAAACAGCAAATTCTTTGCCTCTGTCTTATCCGCTTCTTTTCGCAATATTCTTTGCACCTCTCTCCCTCTTTCTTATCTTTTCTTGGTCTCCTCCGAAAATGGCATATCCGCAAGGCGTAGACCATTCCGAAAGGCTAAAGCAGATCCCTTCTTCCGTGTAGGCGTAAGCCACTCCGTCTAGGTGCTAGTCCACGATGCCCCTAGTCGCTAGCAAGACTGGGTTTAACCAATGCACTTTCGGGCATACATCCTTTTCATCAACTATTAACGATAAACCTTCTCAGTCAAAAGGAGATCTTTCAAGTTGCCCGTCTAGGGCCTACCATCCGAGCTGGCCAGAGCGTAGCGGTTAAAGAAAAATATTCTGATCGCAAGTATTTCTCCTACGCGGAATCTCTTATCCTTTCTTTCTCCCTAGCTCCAGCGTAGCGTAGCGTAGCGGACAGCCGTCAACAACTTGATATTTCTTTCTCCTACAATTCTCAGGATCAAAGTATTTGAGCTTTGCGCCTTCTGAATTTCTTTCTCAGGAGCGGACAGCCTGAAACTAAAGACTTTCTTTCTCCTTTCTTTATCCGGACCAGAAACTAGAACTATAATCAAACAATGTTCATTTCTTTGATAGGCTTGATTCTTTCATTGCGTTTTCCCGTCTTTTTTCCTTCTAAATGTGAGTTTTTCTCATCTTTCTATTTAACGATAATAGAGAAAAAATTCAAGATTTTGAATGAAAAGTTGCTACAAAGAAAGTGGTTTGCTCTCCTTATCAGTCGAGCCCTAGCTTTTTCTTCATTTGAGCTAAGAAAAAGAAGAAATTGAATATGTCAAAATCAGTCAAAAAAGATCTTTTCTCGGTCCGAAGTTAAGCTACTCCAGATGAGTCTGAAATCCATATTCAAATTAATTCCAGTCGCTTCTTTAAGTGGAATCAAAACTCCTAACGGAGAGGTCCAGATGACTTGTTTTTATCCATATTCATGAACTCATTGATAAGGAGCCTTTCTTCCGGGACAGATGACTATTGAGGTTGCTCCTCGGACTTTCAGATCAGCCTTTTCTGAGACTTCCCTTGATGCCTAGGGCCCGATGTTAGCGCTTCCAACTCTTTCTCTTGTCCCGGTCCGTGGTAGCTTAATTACTTGTTTTTTTTGCTTTGGGTTTCAGGAATGAACCTTGAAGAGCTCTTCCTCTCATTCCTCAAGCGAGTTCATTTCATTCAGGAAAAGAGTGATCATCTGAATTTCGTTATTCACACGGATCCGGAACTCCAGATTAAACTACCACGTACCGGTTAGGAAGTGTCTTTACCTTGAGGCGGCGTCTAATCGAGTGGAAGGGTAGCTATCATAGCTTTACCGAGAGTCAGCTGCGTCATCAAGAGTTCCATCTTCCATAGGAATGGAGGTCTAACACGTACCTAGCTAGAAGAGAGGGGAAGGAGGACGACGAGTCCGAGGAAGTTACTGAATTGTCCATTCTCCCTGGGAAAATGACGGATTTTTGGCTGATTTTTTGTCTTTTCTTGCTGCAGCCAAAACCTTGCATTTTTGGAATTTGAGCTAATACCTAAAATAACTACAAAAGCCTATCTCGTCGATCGGCTTTGGTCGTACGTATTCGAGTAATTAATTGAATAAGGATCTGATCGAATCTAAAAAAAGGGTGACTGAAAGAGGCTGATCAAGTATCAAGTTCAGTGGCGTCAGAAGGGTCTTTGCCTCCCCACTCCGCGGTTCCCCGTTCTGGATCCTATGCTGCTGGTGGGCAGTTTGGGATAGTTTGTCCCATAACTAATTATTTACCTACCGGTCCGTGGTAGCTTAATTCTTCTCTACCTTTCAAGAAAGGCCCCGTATTTGGGGCAGGATAGGGTCCTGACTGACGAAGGCGAAGGGAAAGAGAGAGCAACTGAGCCCCTACTTCAGCTTCTTTAGACCCTTGCTTTCATTCTCATCACATTCTGATTCGTTCTTTCTTTTTCTTTCTGACTCAAGTGCGATTCATTATTTCTTTCATGCGATAAAGACCGATAAAGAGGAATCTTTGCACGTAGATTCAAAATCAATCTCCGTATTTCTGGATTTCAGACTAACCAACTAGTTGTGTAAAAGTCAATCAAAAAAAAGCGAAATCAGCCTATAGTCCTTTCAACCTACTAAAAAGATTCAAGCCTATGGTCAAGAGATCTCGTTCATTCCCCTACCCGATCCTCCGATCTCACAACTTCTCTTTCTACTTCTGAAACAAGAACAGCGAAAGCTGAAACAAAAGCTAGAACTGAAGCTTCTCCTTCTCCTGATTCCACTAACTCCTCTTCTGGGAGAACCCCTGTCTCAAGATCTAACTTGCTCCCTCTTCCCCCACTCCGGAAGCGCTCCCTCTTTGATTGAACTTAGTTGACTTTCTTCCCTATCTGCTGGGATCCCTTTCTTTTCACTCTGACTCAGACCCTATCGACCCTACCGATATGGACTATTTTCCCAGTTTGCCATCCTGAATCCAGGACTAGAAAGCCTAGGCTTGATCTTATGGGTTGAGTGGTCAAAAAACAATGGCGGCTTAGTTCATAGGTGGTCAGGCTATAAGGGGGAGCTTCTGGTCGAGGTGATAGCTTTGCTTCCTCTTCGCTTTGGTCTCGAGCCTCTGTACCGGTTCGGCGTCCTATGATGGGACTTCCTCCGCACACTCCGTCCCCTACTTCAGATGTGAAAATGGACTAGAAAGAGAATCCCACTCCGCGGGGAAGAGAAAGGAGATGCATGGCTACGTGGATGGATAGGGATCCCATTTACCCCAGGGTTGAGTTTGCACGTAAAAGAAAGGTCAACGTATTTACGACTAAGACCTCAAATTCAAATGCAGAAATTGAGTAGCTCATTCAAGAGCATAAGCGAGGGCTAATCTGCCCCCTTTAATGGAAGAACCTCATAAATAACAAGGGATGGTGGTGCATCCTCTTCGTCCAAAGGGTCAGACTGGGTGGCGCATTCCTTCCTAAAGAACGGTGACTGAAAGAGGCTGTGGCTCTCTAAGCGTGGCTCCCTCTGTACTTTCAGTGGATAGTCGGCATCAAAATAGAATATGATCCTTCCACTAGGCTTGCCTTGTTGCGGGACTGATTTCTTCCACTTTCTCTGAATGCATGTGTTAAGCAATGAAAGAAGAGAAAGAAATCCAAAAAAAAGAAGAAAGAGAGACAAAGATCAACTCCTACTCCGCCTCGCCTCGCCTTTCAGTCGAGCCTTGTTCTTCAATCAGATTTTCACCCTTTATTCAAATCAAGGGTCCGGACTAGTTTATTAGAACTCCTACTCCGCCTCTTTCTCAATATTCTTTGCTCAAAAGGAGGCGCGAAGCGAAAGGACTTAACAGGAGTGCATTATGAAATCACTCTCCAAATGATAAGGGGCGGTTCGAAGAAAGTCCGACTGATAAGGAGTCCAATGAAGAAGGAATTTTCAAGCTCATTCCTTATTCCTGCCACTTAGAAGGAGCCCGACGAAGCCCTCAATCAAAAAGAAAGTCACTAGACGATCATTGAATAAAGAGACAGACAGATGAATATGACCCTGAATGAAAGTCAATTCTTTGAGCCTGATAATTGAAGCAGATTTTCCACTCATTCAATGCCTGAGTGAGGACGGACGCTTTTATCCACTAAAGAAAAGATGGAACTCAAAGAATAGGTTGAATGAGCAACAAGAATCTCCAGACTGAGTACGGTTATTCGCTCCAAACTACAATCAAACTCCAATAAAACAATAATCAAAACTCCAAAAAAATTAGTTACGAGTACTTTGATCTCTTTGATTTTCTTTTCTTTATCTAAAATCTTGTTATATTTTCTTTCTCTTTTCTTGTTCTAGTTTTGTTGTTGTTTGAGTGGATTGGAGAGGTGCACCTACCCACTCATCAGTGTTCAGCTGACTTGCTTGCACTGAGAGACCCCTATTGTATTGGAATTAGGTGCCCATCTGTTTACTGTTGTCAACTAATCTCTTCAATCTTCAGTTCAATTCGACTCCATGTTAGAACATTTCTGTTCATGCTCTTTTTCTTTAAGTGGTCCTATTCTGTGTCCCGTGCTAGGAAGCATTACTCCTCTTTTCATTCCAAATTCAAGAATACGACCGATACGATTGATTGGTCTATGTGCCTCTCTTATTACTTTTTTGTATCCCCCTGTTCCTCGGATACAATTCGATCCTTCTACGGCCAAATCTCAATTTGTGGAAAGCCTTCGATGGCTTCCTTATTCAAACATCAATTTGTCTTTGGGTATAGACGGTATCTCTTTATTCTTCGTGATATTGACCACATTTCTGATCCCTATTTGCATTTTAGTGGGTTGGTCTGGTATGAGAAGTTATGGGAAAGAGTATATTACAGCATCTCTAATTCGTTCATTTCTAATGATCGCCGTGTTCCGCATGCTGGATCCTCTACTATTCTATGTTCTTCCCGAAAGCGTGCCAATCCTATGTTGTGCGGAGCTGAGCATCTTCTATTCGCTGGGATCAAGCTTTTCCTCTGCAGGGGCCTTGTGCAGTAAACCCCCTACGGGCGGTCGTCCGTCGTCGTCAAGTAGTCCCCGCGAAGCTTTCGGGAAGAGGGGTAGTCTTGTGTGTAAGCATAGCATTTCTGGTCGAAACCCGCCCAACCCAAGATCGAAGAACCGAACCTGACAGACACATCTTTTTCCTTTTGGGAGGGTACGGAGAGTAGTGGGTACCTCGTCAGACCTCGACCCGCCTACTCGGGTCTTGTATGAATATGCAGGAAGGGGTGCTCCTAGGTGTGTGTAGGGGTTGTGTTTGTTCGCGAGAATGGATTCCTCGTCAAGTCTGTTTGGGGGGTGTGGACACACTTGCGCGAATTCGGGTAACGGCTACAAGGGAGAAAGAGAAAGGAAACTGTACCCGACCAGGGATGGACGTAAACTCGTAAGCTACGGAGGGTAGGGATAATCGTCCAGGTCTCTGATTGTGAAAGAAAAAAGCCGCCCCGCCACAGGGGTTGCTTCTGCTTCCTCTCTCGTCGCCGGGGAGCTCTTGGTGAGGAGACCGACGGATAAGTTGCTAAAACAAAGGGGAGAGGAGGATCGACCCGTTCAGTATCATTCCGAAGAAAGACTGTTGGCAGCTGGTGGAGACATTTCTTTGGCCCCCTGAAAAAGGAAATGCGGGCTGGGTGAAGCTCGGCAGAGAGTTCGAGACAGGTTAATATGGTAGAATAAACAAGTCAAGAGCAAATTCTTTGGTCCTAACTCATATTGCATTCAGCCTCTCCTGACAGTCGAGCCGCTTTCGCTCGTCTTGACCCCTCCAAAACAAAGGTCCTCAATGAGAGGATTTCTGACTCCTCCTACGGGACGCTAGGAGCAAGAATTTGCGAAAAGGTCCTCAATGAGGCACTTCCATAGATCTGATTCAGATCAGATTCTAGTTCCAAACCTTTATGCATGCACCCCCGTACAAGTGCTGCGTACAAGTGGAGGCCAGGATAATTGGGAAAGAGAAAAGCAATTTGAACCGCTCACATCACAGTAGTAGTAGCAAGTCAGTCGGGGGAGAAAATCAGGCTATTACTTTCACATCTCTCTCTATCAAAAGATATCTATCTATCTATCGAGATCCGCTGCGTGAGCAACCCGACTGTGCCTGACATGTGCTCTACAGGCCCGCACTCCTCTTCCCAACGAGCCCATTTTTTGTCTTTTGATTTGGAAGAGTTCGTATAGATTGAGTTTCAGTCTGTCTCCAGATAGGGCCCGCTAGCTAGTGAGCGGTTTCTTTCGGGCGAGAAGCAGGCATCTCCCGCAACGCAAGCAGCATTCTTCGCCACTATCCGAGAAGCAAAAGATGAGAGAGTCCAGGCTGAAAATACATGCATAGATAGTGGTCTAATGACAAGGGCCGAGGAAGCTCGGGACGGAGCCGTATGATGCGGAAGTCTCACGTACGGTTCCCTGAGAAGGGAGTGGCTACCTACTGGAGCTTCGACCAACTACCATCGGTCAATTCCGCTTTGGGGCCACCCCTGACTCTACCATTATTATAGGGGTATGGGGTTCGAGACAAAGAAAGATCAAGGCAGCATATCAGTTTTTCCTTTATACTTTACTGGGATCCGTTTTGATGCTATTAGCTATTCTGTTGATTCTTCTCCAAACAGGAACCACCGATTTACAAATCTCATTAACCACAGAATTTAGTGAGCGCGCCAAATCTTTCTATGGATTGCTTCTTTCGCCTCTTTCGCCGTCAAAGTGCCTATGGTACCAGTTCATATTGGTTACCCGAAGCTCATGTAGAGGCACCTACGGCAGGATCCGTCATCTTGGCAGGAATTCTTTTAAAATTGGGAACCCACGGGGTTTTTAAGATTTTCAATACCCATCTTTCCCGAAGCGACACTTTGTGCCACTCCTTTCATTTATACTCTAAGCGCGATTGCTATAATATATACTTCCTTGACCACTTCAAGACAGATCGATCTTAAGAAGATCATTGCTTACTCCTCAGTAGCCCATATGAATCTGGTGACTATTGGTATGTTTAGTCGGGGCGGCGGCCGTTAGGTCACCTATTTTGAGTTATGGACACACAAGGCCAAAACATGTGTGCCGGGCGTGCGACCCATCAACCTACTAGCAATGGGGGAGAAAACATAGCATGTCGCAACAAAAGCTTGATTCGAGGCGTCAGCAATGCCGTCTGTTCCAAAAACAAAAGCCCCCTTAGCGCCCCGGGACGGGAGTGTGGGGGACGGCCCTACGCGCAGGCAAGAGCAGCACCAGCTCTACGAAGAATCTCATCTTTCTCTTGGCTTTCCCCAATTGGGAATCAGAACAGATCAGGCTATCTATCAATCGTCGATTAATGTCTCGAGAAAATATGCGAGAGCTAAAGCGAGAGGGGAGAAGGAGCGAGACCTAGTTATATCAGTCGAGATCACATAAAGATAGGGGGGACCCAGCCGGTCTCATTAATAAGGGCAGATGAATATGACCCTGTCCGAAGGACTATCCATATTAACCTTGGGCTTTGACCCTTTGTTTTTGCTTCTACGTCTTTCTTCAGACCGGAGTGGAATTTCAAGCCTTTCGCAACTCCTCTCCACAAATTCTTTGCGCCTCTCCTTCTTAGTCGAGCTGCTTCGCACCTTTCCAGTCGCTTCTCTCATTCTTCGATCATTCTTTGATCCTTCGCAAATTCTTTGCGCCTTATAATTGCAATTTGAGAAGCGCATTTCTCTAAGAAAATCAGAGAAAAGGAGTCCTTCGCTTTCAGAGTCCTAACCTTTATATCCTAATTTTTTCATATGGATTGAATAATAATCGTCGGGCTCCTCTCCTTATCAGTCGAGTACCTTCGCTCCTCTCCTTATCAGTCGGAGTACCTTCGCTCCTCTCCTTATCAGTCGAGTACCTTCGCTCCTCTCCTTCCTAACCTCAGTCGAGTGGCTTTCGCTCCTCTCCTATATTTCAAACGTAGAGTACCTTCGCACCCTATTGTTTTGAGTCGAGTTATTTCATAACCTTCGGACGGACCCTTAATTGAAAATAAAGGAATCAATGAACAAGGGTTTGAGACAGGAGTGCAACTCAGAATGGAACTCAAAGAATAGGAGCCGAGCAAGATTCTAAACCTACTAAAAGGGCTTAAAGGAAGATAGGCTTTCTTATAATAGTCTCATAAGAGGAGATTTTCAGATTCAAGTCATAAGAGGATAAAATAATGGGAATTGCAGTTTCAAGGTTTGAAGCCCTATCTCTTCGACCAACTAAAGAAACCTATCCAGATCCATTAACAAGAAAAGCAAGCTTCTTTTTTGATGCCATAAGAAGAAAGTTCAGTCAGGTTCGCCTAGCCTTCTACGCCTTCTACCTACGGCAAGGTTATGAAATAGCGAGACCGCTCCGGAGGAGTAGAACAGAGGGGGGAATCTTCTTTCTAATATTGAATTACCGAATAGCGAAGCGCATTTCTCTAAGAAAATCAGAGAAAAGGAGTCCTTCGCTTCAGAGTCCTAACCTTTGTATCCCACCTGGACCCTTGTTTATTGGAAACTCAAACAAGGACTTCCGCTCCGCTTCTTTGCTTCTACTACGTCCTACGGGGCTAAAAGTTAGAAAATGCTCATTTCACTAATCAAAGATGTGAAAATGGTTGAGGTCTTTTCTTGCTGCATTATTCTATTCGCCTGACTAAATGTCCATTTTAACTAAGAGTGAAAAACAAGCAAAAATACGTGAAAACTTGCTGTTTGCATAGGCCAAAAGTGACTAAACTGGGCATTCCAACTCCCCTAAAAAGAACCTACTTAAAGGAAGAAAATCAAGCCCTACTCCTATCTTTTGGCGTCGGACTGACGGCTTGAAACCCAAAAATAATCGAAAGCCTATGGCTCAAAGAATTTGAGAAAGGAAGAAAGTGCAAATTCTCAAACTAGAGAAAGTTGGATAGGCTTGAATCTTTTTAGTAGGTTTAGAAGGAAAGCCGTCACACTGAATAGGATCAAGGCTGAAGTTCTCAACTAGAGAAAGTTGGAAGGGTAGGTTGAAAGTCGGACGTAGAAGGTTTTCTATTATCGGAATAAGTCCTTTATGTCTTCTTTATTCTTCTTCTTCCTATTTCTTTATGGATGTTCATTGATTGCGCTCTTTCTTTCTTTTCAAAAAGTGGGCATTCGCTCTTCGGTTTTTCTTCATTCATCCGCCTCAACTGGATAGGTTTCTTTAGTTGGTTCTCAGCGAAGAAAGCCTAGAATGAAACTACCACGGACCGCAAAGAAGCGGAGCGGGGACTCAAAAGGAGCTGTTTCGCGGAGAGAAAGAGAAAGGTAACTGAAAGAGGAATAAGTGCTCTTTCCCTCTATAATTCTTTGCGCCTTGTTCATTGACTTCTTGACTGATTCTTTCTTGGGATCGGATCGGGGATCCTAATAAGGATCAATCTCCTATTTCTATCTATTATCCAGAAAGAAGAAAGAAAGAGATATGTATCTGATGGAGTCTACATCGTACGTAGAGCGCCCAAGCGCTTTTTAGGCCTGCTCCGTTCTCTTATCCGTCCAATGCACTGGGCTCATCTCGTGGAGGGAAAAGCCAAAAGAGAGTTGTAGTCTTCTTGTTCGCCGCCTCGACGCATTCCCTTCTCTCCCCGGCATCGTCCCACACAGAAAGAAAGAGCGCAGAGCCCCGGCCCGACCTGTGGGTCCGCTAACGTCAAGCGAGGAGTTGAGCCTGAACTGGCGAACCGCAGTCACTTTCGGAACCATACTTCCTACAGCTAAGACTGCGGAAGGCGCAGCGCAACCGAACGTGAGCTGCTATAACCGAATCCCCCGCAGTCCATCGGGGACGAGTGGTAAGGGCCATGATCCGCAGGGGAACGGAGAACTCATTCTTCCATTGGGGACAGGTGCACGAACGAGAACTCCAAACGTCACACATCCGTCGCCTACCTACCGTTTAGGTGGCACCAGCGAGATCCAGCCCTTGTTCATTGAGGCGGTAAGGAACTTCGTGTCGCGGCTGCTCCACTCCGCCGCCGCGCGGTCTCATGAACTGAACTTCGTTGCCTTCCTGCGCGCGAAGCGAATTGGCGCTCTTCCGATCGGGGCGGGGAGTTTCAATGAAAAGAAGATTTGATGAGCTTTTTTCCAAAACTCAGAATCAATGGAATTCATGTATCTAAGGCTATCCATGAAAAGATCTATTCTCTCTTTCTCTTCCTTACTGAACTTCTTCTTTCTTTACGAAGGAGAGGTTAGAATATGCGAGAAAGAGTCAGAAAGGGGAAGGTTATTCCTCCAGCATCAAAATAGAAGCTTGCTTTTCTTGTTAGTAGGTTCTTAGCTCTGCAACTCAACTCCGTTCTTTTCTCGACCATTGAATCTAGAGAAAAGACAAGATTTTGCCTACCTTTCGAGTTCTTCATATTTTCTTCTTTCATTCTTTCTTTCATGAGATCTTCATTCTCTCTTTACGATGTTTCGGAAGCTTAGCGAGCTTTCTGCGGCCGACCACTATCCTAGGCTTTCCTTGTTGGACTTGTTTATGAGTAGAAGCGGAGCGGAGGCTCAAAGAATGATCGAAGGAGTGGGGAATCTGACTAGTACTCCTTCTACGCCCCTGTTCATTGACTTGCTTTTCTTCTTTTTATTCCTTGAAATTCAAACCCGTCATATTTCATTGATCCGTATTTTCAGTGGTCCGAAGGACAGAAGTTTGAGTTCCATGAATGAGTCCGACCGCTAAGTGGGAATATGTAGGATGAAAGTACGGACAGAAGTTTTTGGATAAACAAGGGCTAATATATATGGAAGTACTCGTCCTCCGTAGTTGAATCTGGCTTGTTCATTCCACTGATTGTAGTAGGCGAAGGACTGATTTGTTTGAGCCTTTGTTCTGAAATCTGATTTTCACCCTTTATTCACTTCGTTGCACTCCCTCCGTTAGGCGCAAAGAATTTGCGAAGGACTCCTTTTCTCTTCTTTTCTTAGAGAAATGCCTCTCCTATATCTGAAACTACGAGTACCTTCGCACCTGAATTTATCTACGAGCCCCTCAACGAACATTTTGTTCATTGATTCAGCTTGAATCTTGGACTCCTTTCGCAACTCCTACTCCGCCTTGCGCTCCATCTTTGACTTAGTGGATCAAAGAGGTCCTCCGGACTTTGAAGATTCCACTAAAAGACTAGTCACCTGGACCTTTGAAATTCAAGCAGTGAGGACTAGCTTAATTAGTCCTCTCCTTTCAGTCGAGTCCTCTACCATACGTCGGACTTGTTCATTCCACTAAGATTTGCGGATGACTCAAACTTCATCCTATAGTTTCTTTTCCTTCATGTTCCTGGTTTATTTCCTACTAAGAAGAAGTTCATATGGAGAAAGAAAAAGGTCCAGATTCTTTTTTTCGCAAATTCTTTGCTCAAGAAAAAGGAGGTTATGAAATAACTCGACTCCCACGGGGCGGAAGAAAGTCGACTGATAAGGAGTCAATGAATAAAGACTCATTTCATAAAGCGAAAGGACTGATTTCAAATATTTTCAGGAGTGCAACGAAAGAAATCCATATAAAGAATAACCTCCGGACGACTCCCAGTTCGAAGAAAGTCGACTAAGAAGGAGTCAATGAAGAAGGGCGTAGCTTATGTAAAGGTTCGACGAAGGAGCCTGAATGAATAAAGGCCCTTTCAATAAAGAAAGAGAAAAGCAAATAGTAACCAAGGCATCCTTATCTTGGCAGGTCCGAAGTGGAATATGAATATGTCCTTATCAATGAGACTCCTACTCCGCCTCCGCTAGGAGCAAAGAATTTGCGAAAAAACCACTAACCCGTCCTCGGACCATCTGGACCCTTTATATTTCAAGGATAGGCTTTCTTTCTAAACCTACTAACAAAAAAAGCAAGCTTCTCTCAAATTCTTTGAGCCCCCCACTCCGCGGTTTTCCACTGAAACTTTCTTCTTTCTTCCGCCCCCCTCTTCCTATGGTCGAGCTACTTCCGTCCCTCCTTCGGAGTAGTCTGAAAACCGCTCCGTGGGGTGGCTCTTTCTCGCTTCCTTTCATTCGCTTCGCGGGAGCCGCACAGCACATAGCTGGAAGTCAGAGGGCCCATACTACCTGCCTAACCCCTCGCTCCGAGGGACCGTAGATCGGAAAGCGCCTTCTTAATAACCCCATTCATCCAAAAGAGAAGGGGCCTATGTATTTGCATGACCCCTGCAGATTTGACTCTATCTACACTCGGAGCCAATCCCCTATCGGTCCTGCCACCACGCCGCAGAACGGGAGCTCGTGTGGAACCTTTTCTTTCTGGCGTAACTGCGGTCAAAGGTAAGAAAATCTGACGGTCGCGTAATAGAAGGGCCGGAGGTACGGTAAACTCGGCCAAAATATGGGCCCCGCACAATCCTTCTTCTTCAGTAAAGCCGACCTCTTTTTCGCCAGTGCTGACGCAGTGCGCACGTAGATAAGGAAAGCCAAATCCCAGTGGGGGGGCCGGTGCCTTTCTTTGACGGCCTCAATTCCTATTTTTCAGCCGTGGGGAAGCTCGGTCGGGAAGAGGGGAAAGGCTTGGGCCTACCTATCCCGATAGGACCTCATAAAGGAAGGGGAGCTGTTGAGAGGTTCCATATTGCCGAGCCGAAGGGCAGCACTTCTCTACGTGATCGTAGTATCTCACCTCCTCTCGTCCCCGCAGCATTTCATAGTATCTATGCACTATTTCCGGTTCACTGATAAGGAAGATAGAGTTGGGGTGGGGGGTGACGGATGTGATACGTCAAGTATGACCCGGAGAGATACATGCTAACTATGGGTAGAAAGCAGGAACCATTATGTAAAGAATTGCGGGGGTTTACAGATCTCTTATACTACCATCGATCGACAGAGCGGAACAACCAGAAAAATCAGTGCCGTTAGAAAGCCGTATGATAGGTGGTAACTATCTTGTACGGTTCGGGGGGTAATCGGCGTACTCGTATCAGTGGGGGGGAATCTTTGGCTCTATCGAACATACAGGGAATTGGAGGTAGCATTCTACCGATGTTAAGTCATGGACTGGTTCCTTCAGCCCTTTTTCTATGTGTTGGTGTTCTATATGACCGACATCAGACTCGACTTGTTAGATATTACGGAGGTTCAGTGAGCACCATGCCGAATCTCTCTACCATTTCCTTCTCTTTCACTTTGGCCAATATGAGTTTACCTGGTACTAGCAGCTTTATCGGGGAATTTCCCATCTCAGTAGGAGCTTTCCAAAGAAATAGCTTAGTAGCCACATTAGCCGCGCTTGGGATGATTTTAGGCGCGGCGTATTCCCTTTGGCTATATAATCGTGTGGTTTCTGGAAATTGCAAACCCGATTTCCTCCATAAATTCTCCGATCCAAATGGCAGAGAAGTTTCCATATTTATACCTTTTCTTGTTGGAGGGGCGACCGCCCGTTGAACTACCATGAAAAAAGGGGGTAAACCAATGTGATCATGACATTGTAGGTGCTTGCGATGGGACGGATGCGACTTCCCTCAGTTGGGTTTGGGTGGCATAGCCCCGTTGCAGAAGTCCCCCCTTAACCATTTCTTTGGTCTTTAGGGAGCCAAAGCTTGACTTTACTAAGAAAAAAAGGCTGGCGCAGGAGCCTCTAAATAGTAGGAAACTGAAGGAAGGAGCGATGTAATT
Source organism: Cucumis melo (assembly GCF_025177605.1). Classification (NCBI taxonomy): domain Eukaryota; kingdom Viridiplantae; phylum Streptophyta; class Magnoliopsida; order Cucurbitales; family Cucurbitaceae; genus Cucumis; species Cucumis melo. Next base: position 16,651 of record NC_066861.1, on the reverse strand, counting down.
GAGCGAGACCGGAAAGAAAGAGGAAGCCCACGGTGCGAAGCGAAGGAACTCAACTCCGTTCTATCAGTTGAGATCATCAGCTCTTCTTATTTCTTTCTCGGAAAAAATCACTCTTTGTCTTTCTTTCATTCTCTGTATCGGTTAGGAAATAATAGGCTCGACTTAGAGGATCGGAAGGAAAGAAAGGACGGGGGGCAAGGATGCATGGTACTTCTCGACCCTGTCTCCGAGGGACAGTTGAAGGAGCGACTCATGAATGCTGCCGGGTTGGACGAGCCAATAACTCTCAGGCCTTCGGTCTCTTTTTTGAGCAAGAATCACAGCCTTACCGCTACGTGGGCTTCACCATGATACGGACTCCAAGTTCTGATGGCGGAGCACGAGGGGATTTCTCAGAAATCTGATGATGGGAATGGAAACCAGAAGCACGACCGGGGTCCAAGATAATCAATAATCAATAAGAGTCAGGTAAGCATGAGACTTTTTGGTAGTAGCGGTGAACCAGATGGCCGCGGCGATGGAATCTGGGACGGGAGGACTCGTAGTATCTCTCTAGATCTGGCAAAAGCTCAAATTCTTTGAGCCTCCTAACGTAATTCGAATGGGGGGCGGACCTGACCGCTTTCGCCCCTCTCCTTATTTAGTAGGTCAACTTGCACGACTTTACATAAGCTACGCCCTTCTTCATTGACTCCTTCTTAGTCGAGCTGCTTCGCACCCTATCGTTTTGAGTCGTCCGGAGGGGGCGCGAAGCGAAACGACTGTTAAGGAGTGGTATTATGAAATAACTCTCCAAATAAGGAAGGTTCGAAGAAACTCGACTGATAAGGAGAGGAGAGGGTCAAAGATGAATAAAGAAAGCGAAACGACTGATTTCAAATATTTTTAGGAGTGGTATTATGAAATAGCTCTCCAAATAAGGAAGGAGAGGGTCAAAGAATTTGAGGCGAAACGACTGTATTATAATATTAATAGGAGTGGTATTATGAAATAGCTCTCCAAATAAGGAAGGAGAGGGTCAAAGAATTTGAGGCGAAACGACTGTATTATCATAAAAGAAGGAGTGGTATTATGAAATAGCTCGACTGTAAGGAGAGGGGAGAAGCGAAACGACTGAATCTAATAGGGAGTGGTATTATGAAATAGCTCTCCAAATAAGGAAGGAGAGGGTCAAAGAATTTGAGGCGAAACGACTGATTTCAAATATTTTTAGGAGTGGTATTATTCAATAGCTCTCAAAATAATAAGGAAGGAGAGGGTCAAAGAATTTGAGGCGAAACGACTGAATTATCATAAAAGAAGGAGCCCTTTATTTGAAGAAATAACTCGACTCCAAATAGAGGAGAGGGGGAGAAGCGAAACGACTGATTTAAAGAAGGAGCCCTTGATTTTCTGAAATCACTCTCCAAATAGTAAGGTTCGAAGAAAGTCGACTGATAAGGAGTCAATGAACAAGGGCGAATTCCTTATTCTTAACAGGAGTGCAACGAAAGAAATCCATATAAACATAATGCACTCCTTCTCATTGATAATGAAGGAGTTTCGCTCTCTCTTTATTCAATGAGCTTTGATCCTTATCTTTTTGAGTCGAGTTATTGAATAATGCACTCCCACCTAAGAATAATAAGGGATAATTCCTTTCGCTCTCAAATTCTTCTCAACTCCTCTCCTATATTTTTTTCTACGAGTACCTTCGCTCCTCGCATATTTCATTGCGCCTCTATTTTGAGTCGAGTTATTTCATTGAATAATAATCGTCGGGCTCTGAACCTTATCAGTCGAGCTGCCCTTGTTCATTGACTCCTTATCAGTCGACTTTCTTCGAACCTCCAAACAAACCTTCGCTCCTCTCCTTCCTAACCTCAGTCGAGCCGCTTTCGCTCCTTCGCTCCTTCACAGTCGCTTCGCTTCGCGCCTTCGCAAATTCTTTTTGCTCCTTGGTTTCCAGTCGCTTCTCAACCTTTGTTCATTGATTCAGCTTGAATCTTGGACTCCTTTCAGTCGAGCCTCCTCTGCTTTTTTAGCCTACGGAGTCTCTCATTGAGGACCTTTGTTTTTCTTTGAGCCTCCGCGCGCTCTTCATTTTTCAGCGTCTTTCTCGTGGCGGGAAGAGAACAAGAGGAGGTATCGATAGTCGGACTGATTTATTCCATATACTTTGAGTAGGCTTTCTTCTTTCTGGTTGGTACTTATAGAGGGCGAGCTTTATTTAAGAGAGAATGGGGAGTGAATCTCATCCGTTTTCGTTCTTGCTTTGGTTCGGGCTCCTCTCTCTCTTATTCGTAGTTAGGAAGGGGGAAGGAGTCTAAATCAATGGGACATTAATTCACCATCATTGATGGACGTTGCACATGACACACGAGAAATTCGACTCAAGGTCCGGCGCTAATAGAAGTAGCGGACTCTCCTAGTAGCGAAGGAAAAGGGCAGGGCTTTTTTCGTCGTAATAGTGGGCCGGTCTCATGAGATCTATGCCGGCCGAATCAAATTCAGGTCGCAGCAGAGTAAGCTACTCCAGATGAGTTGACGCCCTCGCCTGGCGCCATTCCCGGACCTAGCAGCAGACGGGCAGGCCGGGCCAGAATTCAGACCAGACTCTTCTTTCTTTGAGCTGCTCCCACGCACGCAGACCGGAAGATCTTGTCCCTGGACTGGACAAGTACGTAGAGATCTTCGTGGGACCGGGGAGGGAGTCTCAATCGATCTTTTCTAGGATTCCTTATCACGCACGGAGATCTTTCCATTGTCAGAGGTGGTATAACTACCACCTTGAAGAGACTCAGAAAGGTTAGCTTACTACCTGCCTGCCTCTCCTGCCTCTACTACAGAGGTTGACTTTGTACCGCCCGGAGGTCATATAGATCGGAACCCGGAGCGATAAGAAGGGTCGGTCAATAGCATAGCTCTTTCTTTCCCGGGTCTCCTTTCTCCTTCGAAAGGCCTTCGCATTCCTAATCCGGTGGGGGGGCCGGACGGCTTTCTTTGCCCCAGCTTGGCGAATCGCATCCCCGCGCAACGACATTCTTTGTGCGCCCCTGACCGTTCTCGCTCAGTCTTTGCAAGGGCTGGGGAGGCAGTCTACGAAGCTCAGCCTATCGCCACGCCGACCATCAAATACGACCTTCTCAAAGAAAAGATGGAATGGCCGGCCCCAAGAGCGCTTATGTCATATAGGAAGGCTGGAAAGAATCCCATAAGTTCAGAAGAAGAAGAAGTTTGAGTCATCCGCATCTCTGGGTCCTTTCATCCTACATATTCCCACGGGGCGGTCGGACGGGTCCTCCGGCGCGAAGCGAAAGGCATTTATCTAAGAAAATCAGAGAAAAGGAGTCCTTCGCAAATTCTTTGCCCCTAACTACGGGAGTGCAACGAAAGAATTCCACAGGCTAATTAAACTAGTCCTCACTGGTTTAATTTAAACAAAGGCTGAATTCAAGCTAATATGGATATAAACAAGTCCTACGGACGGGTTCAAAGAAGATTTCAAGGACTCCGGACGAGTTCCAGAGGTCTCGACTGAAAGGAGAGTGAGGCGCAAAGAATTTGCGAATAAAGTCAAAGAATGATCGAAGAATTTGAGCTTTTCATTCCACTCATTCAATGCCTGAGGACGGACGTAGGACCACTCAAACTTCTGTCCTCCGGACCGGTAGGAATAAGAGAAAGAAAAGTCCAGGTTGGTTGGTGAGCCTAGTGATAGGAAAACTATCTAGCTTGGTTCGGAGAGCACTTGTTGGGTTCAATCTTTCTTTCTTGCTAAATGTTACGGCCTAAATGCTAAACTATTGACCCTACTTGTTCGGATGGGTGTTCACCCCAAAGTGTTCCCGGACCACATGCATACATCCGTAAGTAACTTAGTGCAACATGGCAAATTTCATTGAGAGGAATCAGTAAAGAAAAGAAAAAGGAAGATCTGACAACTAAGTATATCGTATTTGATGTCCTCGGGCTAAGGAGTGTCCACATGAGTTCGTTGAGGTGTCTACACAGGAATCAAAACCTCTTTTCTATTCTGTCGAGAGTTCGGGGATTGCTCCACCTAAGTCGAAGGAAAAGGATCAATTCTCAATTCTAACTAGTTAGAAGAAGGCTCTTTGGCAAATTCTTGAGATCTGGGTAGAGTCTCGCTCAGTAAAGAGAGTTGTAGATTCGTAAGATCATGATAAAGTCCCCTTGACTTGAGAAACTATTAGTCAAGCGCGGGAGCGCTACAACTAGCATAGCAGCCTTCGGTCGGAAAAAGGCTCTCAAGCCCCTACTCCTAAGTTGGAGCAAGAAGCAAGGGATTGAGCGCAGTAGGTCTTCTATGAGAGAAAAGAGAAGAGAACAGATATTCTTCGCTCGGGAAAATTCTTCTATAACTGATAGTGAGTTTACAGGGAAGATTACTTCTTTTTTGAAGAGGGGGAGTAGCATATTCTACCCTCTCCCACTGACTCCCATAAAGTAGCTTGCTCTCTCTCACCACTGTCGAGTCAGAAGGGGGAATGGGGCATGGCCTCGTGTCAGCACACCAAGGAAGAGTCTGACTAAAAAGGCAACTTCAAGCTCAAGCCTCATCCCTTTCTTCATTCTCATCAGAGGTCTTGTTCATACTCGGTAGATATTCTGGTAACAATAGTACTCAAGGCTCCGCAAGGAGTTGACCCGAATCAGATTTTCTCTTATGTAGCTGAGTTCTAGCTTGCTTCTACAACTCGGTCTCGTTCATACCGCTACGTGGGCACCGACCCTACTACTTTTTCTTCTTCATGAAACTCGGCTGGTGGAGCATATTCATCCCCTGCCCCTCTTGTCTTCTTTTTCTACTTTCAGTGGATAGTCGGACCTCTGAATTCCAGTCAAAAGACTATATTAACAAGTTCTAGCTTTAGGCAGCTTCACACCGGTCCGTGGTAGTTTCATTAGTATCGCTATCGCTTCAAAAGGATGTATCTGACCTTGCTCCCCAACCTATTCTATTCCTTCACACCTTTCATTGGTCGTAGAGCTTCGCTTCCTATTTCTGTGACTCATTCAACCGGACTCTTTCTGACTGTCTTCCTTCTAAGGATCGAACTGGAACTCTTCTCCAACTCAGCGGGGCGGAATCAAGGAGAGAGGGTATCTATATTCACGCTGGCCTTTTCACATGCAAGTCGGACGGCTCAGATCGCTTTCATTTTCTCTACTAAAGTACGAGGAAAAGATCTCATTCAAAGCGCGTAGTGGGTCATTGATTCTTGACAAAGGGCTCGACTGAATCAATGACTAATTTTTTCATATGGATTTCTTTCGTTGCACTCCTGAATTTATGAGAATTCAGTCCTTTCGCTTTCTTTATTCAATTCCTTGTTCATTGACTCCTTATCAGTCGACTTTCTTCGAACCGCCCCTTATTATTTGGAGAGCTATTGAATAATACCACTCCTATTAATATTATAATACAGTCGTTTCGCTTTCTTTATTCAATTCCTTGTTCATTGACTCCTTATCAGTCGACTTTCTTCGAACCGCCCCGTGGGAGTCGAGCTATTTCATAACCTTCGGACGGACCCTTATTTCATCCATATTAACCTGTCCTTCGGACTCCGGAGGCGCGAAGCGAAGCGACTGTGAAGGATCAAAGCTCATTTCATAAAGAGACTCAAAACGAAAGGTGCGAAGGTACTCGTAGTTTCAGATATAGGAGAGGCGGAAAGAATTTGCGAGAAGCTCATTTCATAAAGACTGATCATTATTCTTAAAAGGAGTGCAACGAAGTTCATAAAGGCTCGATTCCCAGGCGGAGAAGGACTGATTTTCTTCCTCCATTTCATAACTAAAAGCGAGACCAATTAAACTACCACGGACCGGTTCAAAGATTCTTTCCGTCTCGGCCGAGTACTCTTTCTTGCCCTTTCAGAGGAAGAAGAATTCAAGGATGAAGATCAGTGAACCTATACATCACTACAAAGATCCCAATCGTAGCTGCTAACTTAGCTTTCTCTCGTTCTACCCGCACCCGGTCTCACCTATATGGCCTTTTCATGGTCTCGGTCCTTCGCCGTGGAAACTGGGGATGAGTCAAATCCTAGGGCTGGAAGGTATCCTCTCGCTCGCTTTCAGGTGGGGATACTTCATCCTCTTTTTCTTCATACATTCTATGAAATAATGTCTTCTCACTAGTTATCCACCAACTAAATCATATGAGTTCGCTCCTTTGTTCATTGACTTTGTACCGAAAAAGCGAAGCTATTCCTCAACCGCGTAGAAGGAGTTTTTCGGGTGTCCGAGATTCCAAAAGAACCAAGAAAAGAGGATAAAGGATCAGTCTCTACCTACTGAATAAGACGAGAGCGAGAGGTTTATTCACAGTTTGAAAGTGGAATGAGAGAGAAGAAAGAAAGAGGAATTCTCAGTGAATTAGCAGTTTGAGTCTTCCACGCATTTCATGAGATCTTTTTGAAATTCAGATAAGTCAGAGTCCTTGTTCATTGAGGCGGTGGTTGAGTTATTCCCTGATTTCTGAATCAAGGGTAGAAATCAATGGTCGTCTTCTCGACTGGAAGGATCCCGGAGAGGGGAAGGGCCGAGTTTCATCAAGAAAGAGTCAGAATTCTCTCTTTCATCATTCAAGGATGAAGACGAAAGTAGGGATAGGGTAGAAGGACTTGTCCCTATCTTTTCGGAATCAGACAGGTAAGAAGAAGAGGCGCAAAGAATTTGCGAGTCATTCAACCTTCTTTCATTGCTCTTTCTCCCTTTCCGTAGGGTTCGGCTATCTATCAATAGGCAGCGAGAAGTCACTGAAATCTCCATCTTATCTTTCAGGTTGGGATCGAGGAGTCTTCCTGCTTATTCTATTCCCGAGTAGAGTAGTAGATGCTGGAAAGCTTCTCGACTAAGCCGCTATCCTGATCCTTAAAGCAGTTCACATAAGAAAAGGAATGAGTGGAAGAGAAAGAGAAATCTGTCTCAGTAGTAGCCGTCTAAGAAGAATCAGTATCGATCGGGAGTGGAAGGTGGAAGAAGGAGACCGTGCACCAGTATGCCTTCCACGAGGTCTACAGGCTGGACACGCGAAGAAAGTAGCAATTAAACTACCACGTACCGGTGAGAAGAAAGAATGAACTCATTAAAGAAAGAGAGAATTCTATCAGAGAATAAATAGTTATGACTTGATAAACCAGTTCTGATTATAAGAAGAAGATATAAGTCGGCGCGAAGCGTAATTAAGCTACCACGGACCGGATCAAGTTCAGTCAGAAGAAGCGGAGGCAAGTCAGATAAGAAGCCAGAGAAGACTCAAGAGGAGGGAGGCAAGGACAGAACCTAAAATAAGTACGAAGACTCCTAATCTCTGATTTATGGGACTAGAAAGTTCAGTCAGAAAATCAAAGCCTATCCTTCCAGAGGAGACGAAGGCAGAACCTACTATTCAGATATAAGGAGAGGAAACCTAGAAAACCAATAAAAACAAAGGTCCAGATTAGCTTAATTAGTGAATTTGGGACTCGTAGATAAATTCAGGTGCGAAGGTACTCTACGTTTCAGATATAGGAGAGGCGGAAAGAATTTGCGAGGAGCGAAAGCGGCTCGACTGATAAGGTTCAGAGCGAAAGCGGCTCGACTGATAAGGTTCAGAGCGAAAGCGGCTCGACTGATAAGGAGAGGAGTTGAGAAGAATTTGAAAGGAGCCCGACGATTAATAGAACCTACTATTTCTCAGAAAGTGAATATGGATATAAACAAGTCCAGAGGCTCAAAGAATGATCGAAGAATTTGAGAGGTCAAAGCCCTCAATCAAAAATAAAGGAAAGGAGAGGCGCAAAGAATTTGTGGAGACTTCATAGTCGTGCAAAGACGTAGAAGGAGTCGAGAGGAAAAGTCGAAGAAGAGGTCTTGAGTTCTGGTGTCTATTTGCTTACCACTCTCAATTAGGACAAATACCAGTTCTTCACCCTACTAACCCACGTAGCGGGAAAGTTCGCCTTTCGCACAAAGGCAGACAGCGATATTACCTGGTGGGCTACTATGAGGGAAAAGCTCTATCTCAAGGACGAGGATCAGAAGAGAGTTGGACGCCGTGCCCTCTTCTCAACTCCTACGGAGCCTCTCTCTTTCTCTTTAAGTTCTTCTTCGATGATCATTGGGTATTCTTTGAGCTATAACCTTGCTTTTCACTCCGGTAAGCCAACTCCCAATCAAGGGTAGAAAAGATCTTTCGCAAATGAAGAAAGAAGAGAGGCGAGAGGCCTTGGCAAATCATGCTTACGAATGATGAGAATGATGCCTCAACCCAAAGCCTACTTATTCTCTCTCATTCTGACTCAAGATCTCATTCCGCTGCCTAGCAAATCAACTTCCGATCGATCCCGATCTTTTCACTCTTCCCCGACCGACGGGGATTCCTCTACCCCTGCCTCTGATTCCGATTCCTAAACTGAGAATGCTAACTCAGACTCGATGACTCTTGAAGTTATTAATGAAATGAAAGAGAGAAGGCGCAATTCAATATGCGAGGAGCGAAGGTACTCGACTGAGGTTAGGAAGGAGAGGAGCGAAGGTACTCTACGAAAAAAATATAGGTTCAGAGCGAAGGTACTCGACTGAGGTTAGGAAGGAGAGGAGCGAAGGTACTCGTAGTTTTCAATATAGGAGAGGAGTTGAGAAAAAATAAAGAGAAAAAGAATGAGACAGAAAACTTTTCATGATCTTCTTAGCTTTCTTATCTTATTTCATCTTCTAACTATCATCAGCAAAGGTCAGACTCCTCGTCTTCACCCCCCCGAATTCATCCTCCTTCTACGTCAAAGAAAACAAAGGCGCAATTTGCGAATAAAGTCATGAAATTACTCCGGACTAAAATCACTCAATATTCTTGCAAATATCTTTCTATTTGACTCTTCGCAAATTCTTTGCTCCCCTAATTAAGCTACGGAGGACGAGTAGTCTTCTTCCACGCGATTTCTCATTCTTTGAATGATTCTCATCCTTCTACCCCGAGAAAATGAGATTCAAGGTCGGTCTTTGAGTTGAAGAAGAAGCAAGGGTCGAGGATTACTAGGTCCTTATCTTCTTCTTTCAGTATTCAGTCATTGTATTTCAGGAATAAGCTGAGGCAGAGGAATCACTCGAGAGCTAAGAGGCACAAAGGAAAGCGCTCGACCGCCATTGTATTTCAGGAATAAGCTGAGGCAGAGTAGGAGTCATCATTCCCAGTTTTTCTGTAAAGGAATATGCTAACCAACCCCTGAGCTTAGAGAAGTTTCAGTTCTTTCTTGTGATCAATTCATTCTCAGTTCGTCAAGCCTGATGCCAGCGGGACGGTATCGCAGTCTCGGAAGTCGGAATCAAGGTAATCATCAGTCGAGACCCCAAATATAGGATAGAAAGGGCTTAGCCGTATAGGATAGGTTATGCACTCGACTTCAAAAAAACCGGAATTCATTTGAATATGGATTTCTCAAATTCTTTGAGCTCTAATAGTTCAGGGATCAGGACTTCGCAAATTCTTTGCGCCTAACCTTTGTATCCTTTTGTTTTGGAGTCGAGTTATTTCTAAATTGAAGGGCGATAAATAAGGGAGAATTCCTTAACTTTCAGTCGCTTCTCTCATTCTTCTCACCGGTCCGTGGTAGTTTAATTAGTCGAGTTATTTCATAACCTTCGGACGGACCCTTAATTGAATCCATAATGAATCTGAAAGGAGAGGCTCCGTTAGGAGTTGAAAGCGAAAGTCATTATCCCTTATTAGGAGTGCAAGTCAGAACCATATAATAGGCTACGTAGGACGAGTCAGAAATCCATATTCATCTGAAAGGAGAGGTGAAAGGCCCTCAATCAAAGAACTCGACTGAGGTTAGGAAGGAGAGGCGGAGTAGGAGTAATAAGGGACTGTTCAGGCTCAAAGAATGAGAGAAGATTAAGCTACGGAGGACGAGTAGTCCGAAGGACTCATGAAATTCCATAAAAGCTGTCGCTTTCCATTTGATCCACAGGTCTCATTGATAAGGACTGGATATAAATCAGTCAAGAGGCGGAGTAGGAGCAAAGAATTTGCGAAGGTTCAGAGCGAAAGCGGCTCGACTGAAAGGTTCAGAGCGAAAGCGGCTCGACTGAAAGGTTCAGAGCGAAAGCGGCTCGACTGAAAGGAGAGGAGCGAAAGCGGCTCGACTGAAAGGTTCAGAGCCGTAGAATTATAAGAGGTCTAGATGCGAAGGACAGGTCCTAATTAAGCTACGTAGGACGAGTCAGAAATCCATATTCATCTGAAAGGTGCGAAGGTACTCGTAGTTTCAGATATAGGAGAGGATCAAAGAATTTGAGAAAGGCGAGGAGCAAAGAATTTGCGAGGAGAGGGTCAAAGCCCTCAATCAACTCGAGTGAGGTTAGGAAGGCTCCGTAGGCGCAAAGAATTTGTGTGGTCCTTATCCTTGAAATTTGAAGGAGTGCAACTCAGAAATTCTCCTTCTTTCATGAGTCCTCACTGGTTTCATTTAGTCGAGGGTCAAATCCCAAGGTTAATATGGATAGTCCTTCGGACAGGTTAATATGTCCTTATCAATGAGACGGAGGACAGATTCATATGTCCTTATCAATGAGACCACAGGTGAAAGTCTAATCTTTCTTTTTTGCACTCCTCTCCTTCTTAGTCGAGCTGCTTCGCACCTTGAAGGTGAATATGGATTTCTGACTCCTTCGCAAAGTCTTTGACTTTATTCATTGGTAGCTTGTTTTCTTGCTCTTTCCCGGGAAAAGCAGATGGAAGTTTCTTCAAGGTGAAATCAAAGTGCTAAAGCACGAACCCCCATTACTGATGGACAATTTGGATCGATAGATCTACTTTCAGATTTCGGGAACGTGGAATGGTTGAGAAATTCAAATGTTATAACTCCAGTACGTCAGGAACGCTATCTCATTGACAACAAATTTCTTTCTTCATGATGATTGATATATAATGAGGGATACTCAGATCTCACATCTTCTTTGAACCCTTGTCAACCACGCCTTTCACCCACTCCGCGGTCACTCCGCCCTTTCTATTCCTCGGATGACGAAAGAATATGTTAATTGGCTATGCCCCTTCTGAAAGGCTAGAAACCTTGACTGCCCACACCTTTCGCACCTGGGGGATTTTTGATTCAGGACTTGGAGACTGTCCTAACAAGCCAAAGAGCATATATCCTAAAGGTATCCGAAAGAAAAGCGGGGATCAAAATAATGGAAGAGCGCTTACAGTTAGATGTTCAGGCTTACAAGCACTGAGGATTAGAAAAAGCATTCTTCGCAAGATCAGAGCAAGGAAGTAAAGGTCTGGTGCGCAAGTCATGGTCTTTGGAATGTCTGTTGATGGAGGATTATGTCCGATCGTCTTACTATGCAGAAGACAATAGAGATTCCTAAGAGTTAGAATCCGATTTGCGGACATGAAACTGAAAGAAGGGCTGGCCGAGAGAGAAGGAATCAGCAGCTAGAGAATAGGCCTGATGACTTGACTGGTGCAGTCTCAGTTCCCGCTCTGACTGCTCTCGTAGCCGCTACTGGAGAAATTGTTGGAGGAAGGTTGGACACTAAAAAAAGTTCAGACTCGGTTCTGAAAGAAGTTCCTTGCCCATTAAGATAAAGAGTAGTTTGAGGCTTTTTTTTTTTCTCCTTGCTGAGCTTGCCGGTGAAGAGTAAGATGCTGATTCTATACTATATAGGCTCCTCAACCTCTCGCATCCTTATTCATTGATCTCTTTTCCCTATGCTTTCCTCTATCGGCCTCAATAGAAGGATTTAGTCGCAGCACGAAAATCCTAAGCTAAGACCGCTTCTTCCTATTCTACATATGAGAATCTTGAAATCAGACTCTTCCTCAACTGAGAATCCTAACTTCTATCGTTCATGAACCAATCGTAACCTAGGAGCAGAAGGACGATGGCTTATTAAGCTTATAAAGACAAGTCTGGCTTCCTTCTTTCCTCTTCAAGGTTGCAATAGAATGGCTTGACAAAGGAACTGGATAGAAACCATTTCCCGGAACTTCAAGGAGGCTCAAAGAATTTGAGAATGAACAAGGCTCCGTTAGGCGCGAAGCGAAAGGACTGTGCAGGAGCGAAGCAGAATCCAGCTACGAAGGACAGGAGCGAAAGCGGCTCGACTGAGGTTAGGAAGGAGAGGAGCGAAGGTACTCTACGAAAAAAATATAGGTTCAGAGCGAAGCAGAATCAAGCTACGAAGGACAGGAGCGAAGGTACTCGTAGTTTCAGATATAGGTTCAGAGCGAAGCAGAATCAAGCTACGAAGGACAGGAGCGAAGCCACTCGACTGAGGTTAGGAAGGTTCAGAGCGAAGGTACTCGTAGTTTTCAATATAGGTTCAGAGCGAAGGTACTCGACTGAGGTTAGGAAGGAGAGGAGCGAAGGTACTCGTAGTTTTCAATATAGGTTCAGAGCGAAGGTACTCGACTGAGGTTAGGAAGGAGAGGAGCGAAGCAGCTCGACTGATAAGGAGAGGAGCCCGACGATTATTATGAAATTCAATAACTCGACTCAAGAAAATAAGGATACAAAGGTTAGGCGCAAAGAATTTGCGAAGTCCTGATCCCTGAACTATTTGAAGGAGCCTGAATGAACAAGGGAGGAAGGAGGAAGAAAACCCTTTACCTGTGGTAATCACTATAGTACCAGAATAGGGTATGAAAATCTTCCGCTTAGCCCCGCTTATAGAGACTACTACTACGCGGATGAGAACGGTAACTCAAGTTCAAAAGGACTCCCACGGGGCGGTACCACCTTCTTAACCCACTGATATAAGCATAAGCAGCTTCTAGAGCAGAGCTTGCGAAGCTAACAAGCCTACAAAAAAAAGCTAGCTGGCATAAGCAAAGCCAAAATTCAGCCCATTAATATAATATCAGTCCCTCATAAGACACAGCTATGCATATTTATAGAGTCCACTGGAACGAAGTCAGAACCTAAAATAAGTACGAATTTCTTTCTAGCAACTCGAACTCGACTCGAAGAAGGGAGTTAGCAGAATGAAACTACCACGGACCGGTCACTCTACTTGCCGAGGAGGAAATGCTCTTCTTTCTTGTTCTCTCTCTTGGAAAATAGATGAGAATACCATAATTGGCCCTAATCTCTTGCTATAAGAGTGTGATGGTTTTCCGTCTAATTTGACCTGAAATTCTTTGAAGAGAGAGTTGTGTCTGTAGGAAAAGGTCTGTCTCCTAGTTTCAGTAAAACTACCATCGATAATTCTTTGATCCTTGAACTCCTAACGGAGCCTTGGAAGTCTACATTCACTAAATACTCAGAGAGATGTCCTAATTCATGGGTGTGATTGATACCTATTCACATTCTCCCGTCACACAAAGAAAGAAAGTGAGAACTCATTTGACGTACGTTTTTTCTCTGAACAGAGAATTTCAGTGTGATCCACACCCCAACGGGATTATCCCACTTTCTATACGATCCAACAGTGGTCTCAGAGAATCCCAGAAAGATCAAGCAAGGCATCCTTATCTTGTTCTTGTCTTTTCTCTGTCTTCTTTCTTCTTCAATTCCGTAATAACTACTGAGATATTATCTCACGGAAAATGAGTGATAGCTTTCCTCAACCGAAGCGGATAGCTGCTTTCTTCCTCTTCCTAAACGGAGAATGAAAGATAACCTTGGAAGTCTGGAAGGAAGGGATTGATCTTCTTCTTCCCTTTGTGGAGTTACTCATTTGACCTCTAGGCTTTCTTGTTATGGGACTTGAAACCTACTAAAAAGATTCAAGCCTATCCAACTTTATCTAGTTTGAGAATATAGCTTTGTTGCGGCGGAGAAGGAGTCCGTCCTCAGTCGTCTGAAATCCATATTCACCTGTGGTCTCATTGATAAGGACATATTCATATTCCACTTCGGACCGCGTAGTTAGGAGTCATGAAATTCCATATTCACCTCCGGACGAGTCAGAAATCCATATTCATCTGAATCAATGAACAAGGGTTGCGAGGACTTATCCTTTGAATTTGAAGGCTCAAAGAATGAGAGAAGATTAAGCTACGTAGGACGAGTCAGAAATCCATATTCACCTGTCCTCCGGTGCGAAGCGAAACGACTGTTAAGGCTCAAAGAATTTGAGAAATTCCACACTAAAAGGGCTCGACTGAAAGGAGAGGAGTGCAAAAAGGAATCATTAGATTTAGACGAATTTGCGAAGGCTCGACTGAATCAATGAACAAAGGCTGAATCAATGAACAAGGCTCAAAGAATGATCGAAAAAAGAAAGTCACTAGACGAGCGAAGGACTTGTGAATTCCACTGATTGTAGTAGGCGAAGGACTGATTTTGATCCATTAGAATGCAGCGAAGGACTTGTTTTGATCCATTAGAATGGAGCGGAGTAGCTTAATTAGTCTGAAAGGAGTCCAAGATTCAAGCTTTTTCAATGAACAAGGCGGAGTAGGCGCGAAGCGAAGCGACTGTTAAGGAGTGCAAGTTGAGGGTCCGGAGGTTCAGGGAAGAACTCGACTCCCACGGGGCGGTTCGAAGAAAGTCGACTGTAAGGAGAGGAGAGGGTCAAAGATGAATAAAGAAAGCGAAAGGACTGATTTCAAATATTTTCAGGAGTGGCATTATTCAATCACTCTCCAAATAATAAGGTTCGAAGAAAGTCGACTGATAAGGAGTCAATGAACAAGGAATTTCATAAAGAAAGCGAAACGACTTAGAAGGAGTGCATTATTCAATCACTCTCCAAATTCTAAGGGGCGGTTCGAAGAAAGTCGACTGATAAGGAGTCAATTCACAAGGAATTTCATAAAGCGAAAGGACTGAATTATCATAAAAGAAGGAGCGAAAGCGGCTCGACTGAGGTTAGGAAGGTTCAGAGCGAAGGTACTCGTAGAAAAAAATATAGGAGAGGAGCGAAGCCACTCGACTGAGGTTAGGAAGGTTCAGAGCGAAGGTACTCTACGTTTCAGATATAGGAGAGGAGCGAAGGTACTCGACTGAGGTTAGGAAGGAGAGGAGCCCGACGATTATCAGAACAATATACCGCCTCCGGACGACTCCAAATGATAAGGGGCGGTTCGAAGAAAGTCGACTAAGAAGGAGTCAATGATGATAATCAGGGTTGAATCAGGGGTTAGGAAGGAGAGGCGGAGTAGGAGTTTCAAGCTCATTCCTTCCTTATCCAATTAGAAGGAGCCCTTCAAAGACGAAATAACTCGACTCAAAATTCTAAGGAGAGGGTCAAGGCCCTCAATCAAAGAACTCGACTGAGGTTAGGAAGGATACAAAGGTTAGGACTTGAAAGCGAAAGTCCTTATCCTTCAAAGGAGTGCAACGAAGTTCATAAAGGGTGAAAATCAGATTTCAGAATAAAGAATTAGATTTGGAATTTGAGAGGAAGGAAAGCTAATATGGATATAAACAAGTCCTTCGGACCGCTCCGTTAGGAGTCATGAAATGGAATATTAACCTTCTTCCCAGTCGCTTCTCAATATTCACTAATTAAGCTACTCCAGATGAGTAGTCTGAAAACCTTTGCCTTTTTATCCGCGTAGTGCGGTCTATTTTTGGAGAAAGATGCTGGAGATATGGCCCTTGATTGCTTTATCTTACCTTGCTAATAAGTCCTACCTCTATTCCTCCCCGACCGTACTGTAGAAGCAAGCAGCGAGAACTCACTCATGGTAGTGGGGACCTGAAACCCATTTTGTCTTTTGTGAGTGAAACTCATATTTCATTGAGCCTTCTTTCCTCTTGCCTTGGGGATAGAGATAGCAGCAAAAATCTCCTGCAACCTACCTCTTCGAAGGAAGAATCCTGAACCCGGTCTCAAACCGCTACGTTTTCTTTATACTCAATGCAAGGGTCGAGCGTGAACCTTTAGCTTCCGCTGACGCTCTTCTCTTATTCGCTAACTTTAGCTCTCTGATTTTGAGTTCTATTGGTGCCCCCGCGTAGTGGGCTTTTCTTATGTCTCCTTCGTCATCCAATGCCTTATGGTGGGGACGGCCTCTTTATTGGCTTCTGCCTCTTTCTACCGCGGAGTGGGAGTTTATCCTAGAATACACAATATGATAAATAAGAGCAAGAAAAGCGAACACGGGGACGAGACCAACTTCAGCTTCCCCAGCGACTTCCTCATTCCACAGGCGGATGGCGGATGCCATTAGGATAGGTTATTTATTGCTCGAGCAGAAAGAAGAAAGAAAGAATAGAGTAGAGGTTTCGAGGCGGGGAATAGGTTGCGGAACCCCTTGAATCTGTAGCATGAGATGCTGACTAGGGGAGAAAGGGGGAATCAGGCCCAGTTGCAGCAGAGGTTTTCATATCTTTCTTTTTTTTTTTGTTTCGGAACATTCCTTTGGATCGGCAGCAGACTAGCTCTTACCTACCGTATTAGGTTCTGCAGACTAGCTGCTCTTACCTACCGTCCTACCTACTTTGAGTCTGCAGACTAGCTCTGACCAAGGCATCCTTATTTTGTTCTTCCATGAAGTAGCATGAGATGAAGAATCAGAGTCGGAGAGAGACTAAACTAAGCCGGACAGGGAATTGAGTTGCTATTACGAGGTCAGTAACTGAAAGCGAGACATCAATGCTCGAATTCATTCTCTTCTTATCATCAGAAAGAAAGACATTTAAGTAAGGATGAAAAGGGCATTTGCATTAGTAGGAAAAGAAGGTCGGGAAATCTC